>NC_085931.1:62049625-62054625 GCF_028885625.2 Pongo pygmaeus
GTTAGGGTTAGGGTTAGGGTTAGGGTTAGGGTTAGGGTTAGGGTTAGGGTTAGGGTTAGGGTTAGGGTTAGGGTTAGGGTTAGGGTTAGGGTTAGGGTTAGGGTTAGGGTTAGGGTTAGGGTTAGGGTTAGGGTTAGGGTTAGGGTTAGGGTTAGGGTTAGGGTTAGGGTTAGGGTTAGGGTTAGGGTTAGGGTTAGGGTTAGGGTTAGGGTTAGGGTTAGGGTTAGGGTTAGGGTTAGGGTTAGGGTTAGGGTTAGGGTTAGGGTTAGGGTTAGGGTTAGGGTTAGGGTTAGGGTTAGGGTTAGGGTTAGGGTTAGGGTTAGGGTTAGGGTTAGGGTTAGGGTTAGGGTTAGGGTTAGGGTTAGGGTTAGGGTTAGGGTTAGGGTTAGGGTTAGGGTTAGGGTTAGGGTTAGGGTTAGGGTTAGGGTTAGGGTTAGGGTTAGGGTTAGGGTTAGGGTTAGGGTTAGGGTTAGGGTTAGGGTTAGGGTTAGGGTTAGGGTTAGGGTTAGGGTTAGGGTTAGGGTTAGGGTTAGGGTTAGGGTTAGGGTTAGGGTTAGGGTTAGGGTTAGGGTTAGGGTTAGGGTTAGGGTTAGGGTTAGGGTTAGGGTTAGGGTTAGGGTTAGGGTTAGGGTTAGGGTTAGGGTTAGGGTTAGGGTTAGGGTTAGGGTTAGGGTTAGGGTTAGGGTTAGGGTTAGGGTTAGGGTTAGGGTTAGGGTTAGGGTTAGGGTTAGGGTTAGGGTTAGGGTTAGGGTTAGGGTTAGGGTTAGGGTTAGGGTTAGGGTTAGGGTTAGGGTTAGGGTTAGGGTTAGGGTTAGGGTTAGGGTTAGGGTTAGGGTTAGGGTTAGGGTTAGGGTTAGGGTTAGGGTTAGGGTTAGGGTTAGGGTTAGGGTTAGGGTTAGGGTTAGGGTTAGGGTTAGGGTTAGGGTTAGGGTTAGGGTTAGGGTTAGGGTTAGGGTTAGGGTTAGGGTTAGGGTTAGGGTTAGGGTTAGGGTTAGGGTTAGGGTTAGGGTTAGGGTTAGGGTTAGGGTTAGGGTTAGGGTTAGGGTTAGGGTTAGGGTTAGGGTTAGGGTTAGGGTTAGGGTTAGGGTTAGGGTTAGGGTTAGGGTTAGGGTTAGGGTTAGGGTTAGGGTTAGGGTTAGGGTTAGGGTTAGGGTTAGGGTTAGGGTTAGGGTTAGGGTTAGGGTTAGGGTTAGGGTTAGGGTTAGGGTTAGGGTTAGGGTTAGGGTTAGGGTTAGGGTTAGGGTTAGGGTTAGGGTTAGGGTTAGGGTTAGGGTTAGGGTTAGGGTTAGGGTTAGGGTTAGGGTTAGGGTTAGGGTTAGGGTTAGGGTTAGGGTTAGGGTTAGGGTTAGGGTTAGGGTTAGGGTTAGGGTTAGGGTTAGGGTTAGGGTTAGGGTTAGGGTTAGGGTTAGGGTTAGGGTTAGGGTTAGGGTTAGGGTTAGGGTTAGGGTTAGGGTTAGGGTTAGGGTTAGGGTTAGGGTTAGGGTTAGGGTTAGGGTTAGGGTTAGGGTTAGGGTTAGGGTTAGGGTTAGGGTTAGGGTTAGGGTTAGGGTTAGGGTTAGGGTTAGGGTTAGGGTTAGGGTTAGGGTTAGGGTTAGGGTTAGGGTTAGGGTTAGGGTTAGGGTTAGGGTTAGGGTTAGGGTTAGGGTTAGGGTTAGGGTTAGGGTTAGGGTTAGGGTTAGGGTTAGGGTTAGGGTTAGGGTTAGGGTTAGGGTTAGGGTTAGGGTTAGGGTTAGGGTTAGGGTTAGGGTTAGGGTTAGGGTTAGGGTTAGGGTTAGGGTTAGGGTTAGGGTTAGGGTTAGGGTTAGGGTTAGGGTTAGGGTTAGGGTTAGGGTTAGGGTTAGGGTTAGGGTTAGGGTTAGGGTTAGGGTTAGGGTTAGGGTTAGGGTTAGGGTTAGGGTTAGGGTTAGGGTTAGGGTTAGGGTTAGGGTTAGGGTTAGGGTTAGGGTTAGGGTTAGGGTTAGGGTTAGGGTTAGGGTTAGGGTTAGGGTTAGGGTTAGGGTTAGGGTTAGGGTTAGGGTTAGGGTTAGGGTTAGGGTTAGGGTTAGGGTTAGGGTTAGGGTTAGGGTTAGGGTTAGGGTTAGGGTTAGGGTTAGGGTTAGGGTTAGGGTTAGGGTTAGGGTTAGGGTTAGGGTTAGGGTTAGGGTTAGGGTTAGGGTTAGGGTTAGGGTTAGGGTTAGGGTTAGGGTTAGGGTTAGGGTTAGGGTTAGGGTTAGGGTTAGGGTTAGGGTTAGGGTTAGGGTTAGGGTTAGGGTTAGGGTTAGGGTTAGGGTTAGGGTTAGGGTTAGGGTTAGGGTTAGGGTTAGGGTTAGGGTTAGGGTTAGGGTTAGGGTTAGGGTTAGGGTTAGGGTTAGGGTTAGGGTTAGGGTTAGGGTTAGGGTTAGGGTTAGGGTTAGGGTTAGGGTTAGGGTTAGGGTTAGGGTTAGGGTTAGGGTTAGGGTTAGGGTTAGGGTTAGGGTTAGGGTTAGGGTTAGGGTTAGGGTTAGGGTTAGGGTTAGGGTTAGGGTTAGGGTTAGGGTTAGGGTTAGGGTTAGGGTTAGGGTTAGGGTTAGGGTTAGGGTTAGGGTTAGGGTTAGGGTTAGGGTTAGGGTTAGGGTTAGGGTTAGGGTTAGGGTTAGGGTTAGGGTTAGGGTTAGGGTTAGGGTTAGGGTTAGGGTTAGGGTTAGGGTTAGGGTTAGGGTTAGGGTTAGGGTTAGGGTTAGGGTTAGGGTTAGGGTTAGGGTTAGGGTTAGGGTTAGGGTTAGGGTTAGGGTTAGGGTTAGGGTTAGGGTTAGGGTTAGGGTTAGGGTTAGGGTTAGGGTTAGGGTTAGGGTTAGGGTTAGGGTTAGGGTTAGGGTTAGGGTTAGGGTTAGGGTTAGGGTTAGGGTTAGGGTTAGGGTTAGGGTTAGGGTTAGGGTTAGGGTTAGGGTTAGGGTTAGGGTTAGGGTTAGGGTTAGGGTTAGGGTTAGGGTTAGGGTTAGGGTTAGGGTTAGGGTTAGGGTTAGGGTTAGGGTTAGGGTTAGGGTTAGGGTTAGGGTTAGGGTTAGGGTTAGGGTTAGGGTTAGGGTTAGGGTTAGGGTTAGGGTTAGGGTTAGGGTTAGGGTTAGGGTTAGGGTTAGGGTTAGGGTTAGGGTTAGGGTTAGGGTTAGGGTTAGGGTTAGGGTTAGGGTTAGGGTTAGGGTTAGGGTTAGGGTTAGGGTTAGGGTTAGGGTTAGGGTTAGGGTTAGGGTTAGGGTTAGGGTTAGGGTTAGGGTTAGGGTTAGGGTTAGGGTTAGGGTTAGGGTTAGGGTTAGGGTTAGGGTTAGGGTTAGGGTTAGGGTTAGGGTTAGGGTTAGGGTTAGGGTTAGGGTTAGGGTTAGGGTTAGGGTTAGGGTTAGGGTTAGGGTTAGGGTTAGGGTTAGGGTTAGGGTTAGGGTTAGGGTTAGGGTTAGGGTTAGGGTTAGGGTTAGGGTTAGGGTTAGGGTTAGGGTTAGGGTTAGGGTTAGGGTTAGGGTTAGGGTTAGGGTTAGGGTTAGGGTTAGGGTTAGGGTTAGGGTTAGGGTTAGGGTTAGGGTTAGGGTTAGGGTTAGGGTTAGGGTTAGGGTTAGGGTTAGGGTTAGGGTTAGGGTTAGGGTTAGGGTTAGGGTTAGGGTTAGGGTTAGGGTTAGGGTTAGGGTTAGGGTTAGGGTTAGGGTTAGGGTTAGGGTTAGGGTTAGGGTTAGGGTTAGGGTTAGGGTTAGGGTTAGGGTTAGGGTTAGGTTAGGGTTAGGGTTAGGGTTAGGGTTAGGGTTAGGGTTAGGGTTAGGGTTAGGGTTAGGGTTAGGGTTAGGGTTAGGGTTAGGGTTAGGGTTAGGGTTAGGGTTAGGGTTAGGGTTAGGGTTAGGGTTAGGGTTAGGGTTAGGGTTAGGGTTAGGGT
Source organism: Pongo pygmaeus (assembly GCF_028885625.2). Classification (NCBI taxonomy): domain Eukaryota; kingdom Metazoa; phylum Chordata; class Mammalia; order Primates; family Hominidae; genus Pongo; species Pongo pygmaeus. The sequence continues at coordinate 62,053,497 of NC_085931.1, forward strand.
TAGGGTTAGGGTTAGGGTTAGGGTTAGGGTTAGGGTTAGGGTTAGGGTTAGGGTTAGGGTTAGGGTAGGGTTAGGGTTAGGGTTAGGGTTAGGGTTAGGGTTAGGGTTAGGGTTAGGGTTAGGGTTAGGGTTAGGGTTAGGGTTAGGGTTAGGGTTAGGGTTAGGGTTAGGGTTAGGGTTAGGGTTAGGGTTAGGGTTAGGGTTAGGGTTAGGTTAGGGTTAGGGTTAGGGTTAGGGTTAGGGTTAGGGTTAGGGTTAGGGTTAGGGTTAGGGTTAGGGTTAGGGTTAGGGTTAGGGTTAGGGTTAGGGTTAGGGTTAGGGTTAGGGTTAGGGTTAGGGTTAGGGTTAGGGTTAGGGTTAGGGTTAGGGTTAGGGTTAGGGTTAGGGTTAGGGTTAGGGTAGGGTTAGGGTTAGGGTTAGGGTTAGGGTTAGGGTTAGGGTTAGGGTTAGGGTTAGGGTTAGGGTTAGGGTTAGGGTTAGGGTTAGGGTTAGGGTTAGGGTTAGGGTTAGGGTTAGGGTTAGGGTTAGGGTTAGGGTTAGGGTTAGGGTTAGGGTTAGGGTTAGGGTTAGGGTTAGGGTTAGGGTTAGGGTTAGGGTTAGGGTTAGGGTTAGGGTTAGGGTTAGGGTTAGGGTTAGGGTTAGGGTTAGGGTTAGGGTTAGGGTTAGGGTTAGGGTTAGGGTTAGGGTTAGGGTTAGGGTTAGGGTTAGGGTTAGGGTTAGGGTTAGGGTTAGGGTTAGGGTTAGGGTTAGGGTTAGGGTTAGGGTTAGGGTTAGGGTTAGGGTTAGGGTTAGGGTTAGGGTTAGGGTTAGGGTTAGGGTTAGGGTTAGGGTTAGGGTTAGGGTTAGGGTTAGGGTTAGGGTTAGGGTTAGGGTTAGGGTTAGGGTTAGGTTAGGGTTAGGGTTAGGGTTAGGGTTAGGGTTAGGGTTAGGGTTAGGGTTAGGGTTAGGGTTAGGGTTAGGGTTAGGGTTAGGGTTGGGTTAGGGTTAGGGTTAGGGTTAGGGTTAGGGTTAGGGTTAGGGTTAGGGTTAGGGTTAGGGTTAGGGTTAGGGTTAGGGTTAGGGTTAGGGTTAGGGTTAGGGTTAGGGTTAGGGTTAGGGTTAGGGTTAGGGTTAGGGTTAGGGTTAGGGT